>NC_139601.1:16508869-16523869 GCF_946808225.1 Silurus aristotelis | reverse complement strand
TTTTTTGGTTTGTTTTTGTTTCTGTGCCTGTGTGTAAACCCTAATAAGTGTGTATGAATGTGTGTGTGTATGAAGTACACTTTTACTGTATTTGTATTCATACACACGTGTATGAGTGTGTGTGTGTATGTATATATATATATATATATATATACTGTATGTATGTGTGTAAATGTATATACATTCTGTATGAGTGTGTGTTAGTATATAATAATCTGTAAGTGGGTACATGTGAAAGTGTGTGTGTGTGTGTGTGTGTGTGTGTGTGTGTGTGGGTACACACTTACAGACACCACAGACCACATGTCCACAGAAAGTGTCCTTTTTAGTGTGTAATATTTTAAACTGAGCATAATTCAATAAATAATCAATAATCACCAGTTCACATTATTGGTTCTGTTTGATCTCTGACTGAAACTAAATATTATGAGGGTGAAGGGTCTCACATCGTTTGACACTCTAATTCTAGTAAACACTCTGTGGACACGGGGGTCACACACCAGGGGATGATGGGAAATGTGATGCAGGACGTGTATCAGCGAGGTCTAACCGAAGCCATGGGTTTAAAAAGCTTGGGATTTATAATGAAGTTAATGAAGAAGGTTGGAGTGAAATGTCGCTGATACACGGGGAGGCAACGACAAACAACAATCATACATGAAATCCTCACCGAGCACCGCCGTGGGCACTAGCGGATCGTTGGGCACTGCAATAATAATCATCATACAGATCCAGAACTCAGACAGAGCTTCAGATTCATGTACAAATCCACAATTCACAAAAACTCATCAAATAAAGTGGGAATCTCGATTGAAGCTTGAAAATCAATGAAATGAAAATGTTTTAATAATTGAACTTTTCTCAATACATGAGGTTCAAAACATATTCTATAGATATATAGATAGAGAGAGAGAAAGAAAGAGAGAGTTGATGATTGTCTCAGGATCAGCATCATTTCAGGTTTTCGGCATTTCGAGACTCTGTGGGCCGTAGGTCTGAGATCTTCCGCAAAGATTAGAAGAAGAAGCTGATGATCTCAAAAAGATCTTTGCACATGATCCAATTGCAGCCGAAGGTTTTTTGTGTCACACGGGTCATAAATTATAAACTTTATGGATTGTTTCGCATTTTTTTTATATAATCAGTTTTATATCTGAAATTAAACTGTTAAAATGTTAGTAGCTTTAAAGCCTTTTAGACTAAAATGGGTCAATAGAATATAATGAAAATAAATATTTTAGAAATCTATAGAAAAGATTTATGTAGCCAGTAGAGTGAGTGTATACACTCTGTGTGTGTGTGTGTGTGTGTATATATATATATATATATATATATATATATATATATATATATATACACACACACACACACACACCATAAAAACACCTACATATAAAATATTTATTTAAATTATATTAAATAAAAAAAACTCTAGCTACATTTTAGACAGAATCATTTCAGGATCTCAAGATCATCAGGTTCTTCAAATCTTTGCAGAAGATCTCTGACTTGCGGCCTACGGATTCTCGAAATGCCAAAATCCTCCTTGACTGCTCGTGAAATGACGCTGATCCCGAGACAACCCCCGACCCTGTAGCTCCGCCCATCCAATTCACGCTCTAGAACATGCCCCCAATTTATCACCTTCTCGATCAATTTCATTCTGAATGTAAATTTACTTAAATTCATTTATATGATTTTTTTTTTTTAACACAGAACGGCAAAAAACCCCAGAGACAAACCACAACAAGAAGAAAAAAATCATCGAAAACATTGTATTCTGTAGAAAACAAAACATTTTCACACCTACGTGGGTTTCCTGGTATGTGTGTGTGTGTGTGTTTAGATTTTGTTCACCAAACACACACACACACACACACACACACACACACACACACACACACGACCACATATTTACACTATTATTATCTTTTTAACTGATACTCCATACTGCTACAATATAGGCCAAAAGTTCTTGGACACCTGACTTCAATTCCATCTGATTTGTACTGCGCTTCGTCTCTGAGCAGCTTTTCACAGATAAAGCGGTAATAAAGTGATGTTAAAGAACGTGCACCTTCATTGTATTTGAGAACTTTAGAATTGCTATTCCCTGATTAGCCACCAGGGGGAACAATGAGTAAGACGGATGTTCACTTACAGCGGGTGTTGAAGCTGTGCGAGTCCATGAAGGTGACGCTGACGGGTTCCTCGGTGTGGAGCGTGTTCTGCTCGCCGTAGCTCCGGTCCATGGCGTTCACCATGTGCGTCATCTCCTGCCGGGCGTTCCCCGCCGCGTCCTTCCGCTTCTTCGCCAGTTTCCTTACAAACCACAGCCCCAAAGTCTTTCAGTAAATGAATCTTCTTCTTATTATTATTATTAAAGCCAACAGTTATCAGGACACACACACGACAGGTGAGTGACCACACAAACGCACACACACACACACACACACACACACGACAGGTGAGTGACCACACACACACACACGACAGGTGAGTGACCACACACACACACACACACGACAGGTGAGTGACCACACACACACACACACACACGACAGGTGAGTGACCACACACACACACACACACACGACAGGTGAGTGACCACACACACACACACACACACACACACACACACGACAGGTGAGTGACCACACACACACACACACACACACACACGACAGGTGAGTGACCACACACACACACACACACGACAGGTGAGTGACCACACACACACACACACACACACACACACACACACACACACGACAGGTGAGTGACCACACACACACACACACACACACACACGACAGGTGAGTGACCACACACACACACACACACGACAGGTGAGTGACCACACACACACACACACACACTCACACACGACAGGTGAGTGACCACACACACACACACACACACACACACACACGACAGGTGAGTGACCACACACACACACACACACACACACACACACACACGACAGGTGAGTGACCACACACACACACACACACACACACACACACACACGACAGGTGAGTGACCACACACACACACACACACACTCACACACGACAGGTGAGTGACCACACACACACACACACACACTCACACACGACAGGTGAGTGACCACACACACACACACACACACACTCACACACGACAGGTGAGTGACCACACACACACACACACACACACACACACGACAGGTGAGTGACCACACACACACACACACACACACACACACACACACGACAGGTGAGTGACCACACACACACACACACACACACCAGGAGACACCTTTAGGAAACACCCACAAAATGGTGCATGATCATGCTGAGAACACACACACACACACACACAGAGGACAGAAATCTATCTATCTATCTATCTATCTATCTATCTATCTATCTATCTATCTATCTATCTATCTATCTATCTATCTATCTATCTATCTGTCTATTATTTACCCATTAACAGTCTATACATCAGTCTATTTATCTCTCTTTCCATTAATCTAATCTATCTACCTCTCTATCCATCTCCCTCTTTCCATCCATTAACTGGTCCTCTATCGCTCATTCCCTTCATCCATCCGTCTATCCGCCCATACACCCCTTTTATCTATTATTCACCTATCAGTCTACACATATATCCATCTATCCATCTACCGCTCTCTCTTTCCACCCATCAATCTGCTTTCTCTCTCTCACACACACCCTGAGTAAAGGGGGCGGGGTTTAGATCTCTCTCAGTGATCCAGGTAAAAGTTAGTGATGTCAACTGTTTACGCTCAAACCTTTTCAGCTTCCCTTCTCGCCGTACGTCGCCATGGCAACACCTTTCCACTGACAATACCGAACCCGCACTTTCTTCACCAACAACGAGACGAAAACACACATGTGTGACATGAATGTGTGTAGGAGTGAGTGTGTGTGTGTGTGTGTGTGTGTGTGTGTGTGTGTGTGTGTGTGTGTGCAAGAAGGTGAGTGAAGAGATGAATGGTGGTGGTGGCGACAACCCAAAATACACACACACACACACACACACACACACACACACCAAAAAAACCCGACGATGAAAGAAAGTGAAGGGGGAAAAAAAAGAAAAATGGAAGACAGACATGAATGCAGCATTCTTTTTTCAACTAACACAGCGCTCGGGTCATGGAGAGCACGGAGGCATGGCAGCGTGGTTGTGATTGGCTGGCTGGTTGCGATTGGCTGGCTGTGATCGGCTGGTTCGCCGTGATTGGTTAATTGGTTAATTAGTAAATTGGTTGAGCAGCGAGTGGCTTGAAAAAAGGATACTGCATCTTTAAAACACTACGGGAACTAGCCGAGAGACAGAGACCCCACGAGCCCACGACTCGGCTGGAACCGAACCCCCTGCTTGGTCTGGGTTCTGTTTACTTACAGGTAATATGAGTAAGAATAGTAGGTCCTCCTGGCAAGCACATGAGAAAAAAACAAAAAACAAATAAAACAAACAAAATCAAATAAAAAAAATAGCAAAACAGCACAAAACACAATGAAGAAAATAGAAGTCAATGCAAACACTATTTGTCCAACACACGCAGCAAACTAAACTTCATTTATTGATTTAGATCATTTTTCCCTCCGTGATTCAGTTCTTATTTAACAAAACACGTGCATTTATAGATTTTTTTTTTTTTTTTGCAACCAGAAAAAAATATATAACCAAAAAACTCATGCTTTTATTCATCTTTTTGGAAACGTCTGCAGTGAAACATGTGCCAAAAAAAACTTCAGAGGCGGACGATACGACCGGACGATATCTGTATCGCGATCTAAAACATCTTGATGCGTTTGTTTTCTGCGATTTAATGATATTATTTATTTATTGACTGGAAATATTTGTATTTTCTGTATTTTATAATAATAATAATAATAATAATATTACTTTTTTAACATCCCATTTGATTTGCTCTTATAAGAAGCTCCATTCTTGTAGCTGATTGAGGTGAGAGGTGAGGAGGTGGCGTTCCAAATCGATCCCAATAGGGTTGGAGCTCGAGATCTTCCACAACATCCAACCCATAAAAAGCAGATCTTCGTGGAGCTTTGGGGCTCCTAGTTCAACCGAAGGGACGATTTCGTGCATCCAAAGGCGTCCTACATGATTGGTTGGTTCGGAAATAGTCTACTGCGGAGATGGTTTTTCTCACATGGCTCCGCCCACACCAACACGAAAATTGGCACATGCGTCATTGAGGCTATTTCTGATCGCACCTGCCGAGTCATGAATATTAAACCCAGAAAGTATCGTGACCAACTGCAAATGAAACAATTAAGCAGGCGGTAGAAAATCCTGGAAAACAACAACAACCCGAAAATAAATCAAAGAAAAGCTAATAAAAATCATCATCATCACTGTTATAACCACCATTTTAAAGATGCAGTATCTCTCAAAGACCATCTGAAAGCTGCACAAACACTCGCACGTGTCTGAGGAGCGTTAGTGTGGGCTCATGAGTGTGAAACAGACGACAGGAACGCGATCTGCTTCAATACAGGATGCGTTTCCTTTAGCACTCCATCAGCAAATAGTCCAAGCCTGGGACTGTGTTTGTGTTTACAACTGTGTCCAGCAGGGGGCAGTGTTACTGCACTCAAAGCCATGAATCTATCCGTTGAATATATGAAGGAAAATCTTTGGATCTTTTGAGAACTATGGTGAGGATTATGTTTGGAGGTGTTGGGACTATGTTGAGGATTATGTTTGGATCTGTTGGAGACCATTTTGGGAAATTTGTTAAGGACTATGGTTGGATGTGTTGGGACTATTATAGGGAATATGCTGGGGATTATGGGGGATATGTTTGGACCTGTTGAAGACTATGTTGGGGAGTGTGTTGGGAATTATGTTGGGATGTTTTGAGGACTACAATGACTATGTTTAGGGACTACATTTAAGGACTATGTTGGGAACAACATTTGGGACTCTGGTTGGGGGACTCTGTTGAAGGATGTTTGTGGAACAGCAGAACACACTGCTCGTGTGGGTTTATAAATCAGCAGTGCAGGTTTTGAGCAGATGAGCTCTGACTCTGGATCGTGAACATTGTGGTGTGTGTTTGACTTGTATTGATTGGAGTTGTGTTGATGTTGCTGAAAGGTCGGAGTGTGTGGTGATTCGCTAAGCGAGAATCAAAACTGGATCAGATCCAACATGGTCTCCATCCAGCCATCTGACCACCAGCTTCACTCCAACACTAATACTGAACCACACCGAGCTGATCCTCACCAACACACACACCACCGACACATCCACAAACACACACCACCAACACAGACGCACCACTAAATTACACACCACCAACTCATCCACAAACACACACTACCACACATGCACAAAACATATACACAACACCAACACACAGACACACACACACCACCAACACACAACATACACACACCACTGACACTTATACTGATATACACACATCACCATCGAAACAAACACACACATGCATCACCACAGAGATACACACACACACACACACACACACACACACACACACACACACACACACACACACACACACACACACACACACACACACACACACACTACTGACCCACACAATAATGTTATAAATTCATATTAGTTGAACAGAGAGATGGGTGAGAGAGAGAGAGAATAGAGAGAGAGAGAGAATAGAGAGGAGAGAGAGCTGCAGTTGGACAGATGGCCACATGATGGCGATATTAAACAACAGTAGGAAGTGAGAGCATGTGCAGGAGTTTACACCTCTTTCACTCCTCCATCTCTCCATCTCTCTATGTTTAGGGGAAGAGTGGAGAGTCAGGCTTAACGTTAGCGTCACCATGATGACGAAGTTTAGCTGTAAAACACACGGGGTCGTGCGGTGAGGGATAAACTATCAGTGTAGGGATGAGAACAGTAACTTGTGCTTTATTGTGTACACACACACACACACACACACACAATTCAGCTCAATACCCCTCAGTGGTTAGCGAGCAGCTGTACGGAGGTGTGTGATGGACATGGAAATGACATGTATTAGATAGATAGATAGATAGATAGATAGATAGATAGATAGATAGATAGATAGATAGATAGATAGATAGATAGATAGATAGATAGATAGATAGATAGATAGATAGATAGATAGAAAGAAAGAATATTCTCACCTTTTCTTCACCAGTAAAATGGCCACCAGCAGCAGCAGGATGAAGACGAGCACTGCGGCGCTAATCCCAGCGATCTTCACCACGCGGTCTGTCTGTTTAGCCGGATCAGGAATCACCTCCGGCTCCTCTGTGGCTCCTGAACCGGAGAACCGAGGACCCAAGGAACCCAAAGAACCCAGAGAACAAAATAACATCAGTCATTCATCATGAACATATTAGCCATTATTCACAATACACATTATGCTAATCTCGCCAGTTAGCCACATTAGCATATCGTTCCCTACAAGGCCTACAGAGCTGACTAGCGATTTACAATTCGACTCTTCTCTAGCCTAGCCGCTCGAGCAACGAAATCGCGTCGGAGAAGAACGAGCAAGCTAGCATTACTTTTTGTTTCTTAGGATGACAGCACATCATGCTAGCTAGTCAGGGCTTAATAAGGGCCTCAGATTACAAGACAAAAATAAGTAGGCGGCTAAAAACGCCATGGGAGAAGAAGCAGAGCTAGCAAGAATAACAATGCAGCGTATAAAAGGATGGCTAGTCAGATTCAAAGTGCGCTAGCTACAATTTCTTACAGAAAGCTCACCGAAATAAATATTTAATACGTTTGTAGTAAAATATGTAGTATTTGATTCTGAATTATGATCGCTAGCAAGCAAAAAAAACCAACATAGAATAGCCCACGTTAGAGTTACTGCTCGGTCACGTGGACGAGAACGCGCAAATCCATTAGGAAGTGCATGTCTCCTGTACACTTCACTCACAAAAGGGACATGGTGAATAATCACACACGTAATGCAGTGTGTGTGTGTGTGTGTGTGTGTGTGTGTGTGTGTGTGTGTGTCGTAAATACACTCTAATGTGTTTTACAAGCTAACAATGAGACCGTAACAGCAGCGTCAGTGAGCATCGACCCGAGCACTTATTGTGTAGCGCGGCGTGTGTTCGTGCAAAACAGCCTCCTCCGGCCCGTGTGTGTGTGTGTGTGTGTGTGTGTGTGTGTGTGTGTGTGTGTGTGTGTGGAGTACATTTCAATTACCCGGCCTACTTTCCCTTTACTTGGTCCACACACACACACAAAATAAGACCAAAAGTTTGTGGACACCTGACCATAGGATTCGCAAGTATCCCTGATTTCCGGTTCTAATGAGCAACAGTCTTCTGGAAAGATGTTCTACTAGATGTCCAGGAGGCTGTCAGTGGGTCGGGTCCGGTACTGATGGAGGTGAGGTGAGGTGGCCTGGGGGGACGTTCCGATTCATTTCAATTGCGGTTTAGAGCAAATACAGGTCAGTGTTTAGGTTGACTGTGGTACGCTCACACACACACACACACACACACACACACACACACACACACACACACACACCGTAACCATAGTGATGGTTTTTGATGTCCTATCTAATACGGGTTAGCTACCAAACCTGCTCTGAACATTGCTATCTTCAAAGAAATTACTAATCCTTGTAATTTGCTAAATGTAATAATTAATGAAGTTAAAAAAGTACAATAATAAATAAATAAACAAACAAACAAAAACATTCTGTAAAAAATCGGGATCAGATGCGAGCTGGTGTGAGATGATGCATCAAGTGCAAAAGATGTTAAGGGAGAAGAAAATGTGTGTATGAGGGTCGGTTCAGGGCACACACACAAACACACACACAAACACACACACAGTGCGAGAGCTCGGTGTTATAAAGTGCGCCTCGGAATGGATTATGACACCAGGGTTAAAAGGTGACCTGAGGGGTGTGTGTGTGTGTGTGTGTGTGTATATGTATGTGTGTGTGTGTGTGTGTGTGTGTGTGTGTGAGTTGATGTTGTGGATTATTGGTACAGACATAAATCCCTCTCACTCCTGCCAAAACACTTACACCAGCGTCAGCTCTCATAAACACGCCGGCCGAGACGAGACGAGACGGAGGAGAGAAAAGAAAAAAGAAAAAATATACGGGAAGAAATTCAAATGAAATTGGATTACATCCATTTCAGAGATAAAGTAAAAAAAAAAAAAAAAAAATGAAAATCTATTTCCCCATTCGCGCTAACGCTACATGACATGGAGCGCATCGAATTGTGTGTGTGTGTGTGTGTGTGTGTGTGTGTGTGTGTGTGTGTGTGAGTGAGAGAGAGAGAGAGAGCGCTGCAAGCTTTTATTACATTATCTCCCGCAAGAAAGCCAGAGACGGAGAATAATTAATGACAACAGCAAATCTATAATAACAAACGCTTTCATATTCCATGTGTCAGGTACAGCTCCGGGGCTCAGAGCTCCCTCTTCCTCCTCCTCCTCCTCCTCTATTCCCCACTCCTCTCCATCTGTCCACGACGGAGAACATGGAACCCACAACCTGTTCTCAGGACTTCTCTATGCAGGATAACACCCTCTCTAACAATCACTTACCCCACACACACACACCTGTGCTCTAAATTTACGATTCAGAACGTCACTGGATGCATGGAATCGTCACTTCGCTTGAACTAGAAGACCCAAACCTGTTCCAGCATGATGATAAAGATCTGCTTTCCATAGGTTCGATGATGTGGAAGATCTCCTTCTAAAAAGCTCTGATCCTAATGGGATGAATGTGAACAGCACCCCAGGCCTTCTTACCTCACCTCCATCGGTTCCTGACCGTCCCTACTAACACTCTAACTAACACTAGCTGAATGAGCAAAACATCTCCACAGAATTTCCACAAAACCTCCACAGAATCTCCTCAGAATCAATATAAAAACGTCCACAAATTCTCTGCAAAATCTCCAGAAAACCTCCACAAAATCTCTACAAAATCTCAAAGAATTTCTAAGAAATCTCCATGATGGAATCTTCAAAAAATTTAAAAAATAACCTCCACAGTATCTCAATACCACCACAGAATTTATGCAAAAACTTCTTCACAGAATCTCCACAAAACATCTACAGAAAGAAGCACAGATATCACAGGATCTTGTGCTGAGGTGTCCACAAAACATTTGCCCAATAAAGTGTATTTCTAATATCTGATATCTGGACCAGTCTGAGTTTACTGCTAGCTAAAAAACTTCAAGCAACTGTTGCTACGAGTCTAAAACGAGATTATCTGTTTCGATCGGTACATTCAGTTCAGGCTGAACGCAAGAAAACGATTCTCCATCTGCAGCAATTCAATTTTCATACGCTTTAATTAATATTTTTATTTCGCTATCAGGATTAAGCAGCTTTACACCACATTAGCATTTAAATCACTAAACACTTTCTGTTACTCGCATTGTTTTTATGATAAAAATAATAATAATTTCAGAACATGTATTTTATTATTATTTTTAAAACAATTGTACAAATTAAAAGTGACTGTACATGGGAGAGAAAAAAAGGAATTAGTTTTACTAGAATTTTTTTCATATCAAATTATAAATATACATTGTTAAATATAGTAAATATAAGAAATAAATATTTATATTAGTGGAAAAAAATGTAAAACATTTTTAAATATTACTTTTATTTTATTATTAGTTTACATTATTGTAATATATTATTATTATTATTATTATTTTAAGAATCATTTATTTGCTAACCTGTGCTCTAGCATGAACAACTGCAGAGAAATGTGAATTTTTAACAAAATATTTAAACAAGACAAACAGACAGACGGTGTTGGACAGACGGACAGACAGATGTGTTGGACAGTCAGACAGTCAGACAGACAGACGGTGTTGGACAGACAGCGTTCTTCTGCGCAATTTCCACAGTCAATAATTTCACTTTCAGCTCCACAATAAAAATAAAAACCTTCTAAAAAGACACGTCCCTCAGACGATCAGCGAGGTGACACTCTGAGAGGATTAAGAGTTTTAAGAGCATATGAGATGGACTGTCCCCGTCACGGCTTGTCCCCCCCGGAGACCCGCTACGTGTTAATGCTCGTCCAGCTGGCTATGGATTAGCTAGCAGCACTTTCGCTAATCTCCCAGCCACAGCACTTTCAAAAATCCTCCAAATGCACTTAAAAAAAAAATCCCAGAGTAGCATCACGAGTGCGCATTAGCGTCACAACGGTCTGACTAGCGCACCATATGTCCCCGAGCTAACACCATAACAAACACACGGCTAGCTAAACAATGTAGTGGGCCAAGAGCAGTGAACGCCTTCGGAGCTGCTAGCGGAGAACATCACCTACACGCTCCACAGAAAAAGACTAGAAAAGCGTATGTAAACACAGTAAATATCCACGTCCTGTTTATAGAACAACCTACGTTCCGGACGTACAGCGTTCCCAGGAGGTGATACGTGTCATATTCCCAGAGTATTTAAAGGTCCTACATTCTCAATATTCAATGTCTCCCAGTCCCACATTCTGAGGACCCGAGATTCTCAGGGGCCGCTACATCCAGGTTCCTACATTTCAATGGGGAATAGATGTGAGGTATCATGAAGAACATATGGGCGACAAAACATGGAACTGAGGCAACGCAGGAGTGAAGGAACACTATAATGTGAGAACACAATTGGGAGGGAAGAAAAGTATGAGGGAACTCTGAGATGAGGGAACATCAGGATGAGGGCATTTTGGGATAAAGAATCTCAGAGATAAGGAAACACAGGGATGAGGGAACACAAGGATGAAGGAACACGGCGATGAGGGAACATGGGGATGAAGGGACTCTGGGATGAGGGAACACAGGGATGAAGGAACACATGGATGAAGGAACTCTGGGATGAGAGAACACAAGGATAAAGGAACTCTGGGATGAGAGAACACAGGGATGAAGGAACACAGGGATGAGGGAACACAGGGATGAAGGAACACAGGGATGAAGGAACACAGGGATGAGAGAACACAAGGATAAAGGAACTCTGGGATGAGAGAACACAGGGATGAAGGAACACAGGGATGAGGAAACACAGGGATGAGGAAACACAGGGATGAAGGAACACAGGGATGAAGGAACACAGGGATGAGAGAACACAAGGATAAAGGAACTCTGGGATGAGAGAACACAGGGATGAAGGAACACAGGGATGAGGGAACACAGGGATGAGGGAACACAGGGATGAAGGAACACAGGGATGAAGGAACACAGGGATGAAGGAACACAGGGATGAGAGAACACAAGGATAAAGGAACTCTGGGATGAGAGAACACAGGGATGAAGGAACACAGGGATGAGGGAACACAGGGATGAAGGAACACAGGGATGAGGGAACACAGGGATGAAGGAACACAGGGATGAAGGAACACAGGGATGAGAGAACACAAGGATAAAGGAACTCTGGGATGAGAGAACACAGGGATGAAGGAACACAGGGATGAGGGAACACAGGGATGAAGGAACACAGGGATGAAGGAACACAGGGATGAGAGAACACAAGGATAAAGGAACTCTGGGATAAGAGAACACAGGGATGAAGGAACACAGGGATGAGGGAACACAGGGATGAGGGAACACAGGGATGAAGGAACACAGGGATGAAGGAACACAGGGATGAAGGAACACAGGGATGAGAGAACACAAGGATAAAGGAACTCTGGGATGAGAGAACACAGGGATGAAGGAACACAGGGATGAGGGAACACAGGGATGAAGGAACACAGGGATGAGGGAACACAGGGATGAAGGAACACAGGGATGAGAGAACACAAGGATAAAGGAACTTTGGGATGAGGGAACACAGGGATGAAGGAAGTCTGGGATGAGGGAACACAGGGATGAAAAGCACAAAGTTGAGGGAAGACTGAAATAAAGAGGGATGAGAGAACACAGAGATGCGGGAAAAGTCATGCAGTCTAGAACGTTGGGCCGAGCATCTGTTCATGCTTATAAGGAGCGCTCCTTGGCCTGCAGCAGAAGAGCGAGCCGAGTTCCACGTCGGTTTGAGGAGACGAGTGAAACCCGGAGTGCATCTCCACTCGTCTAAAATTTTAGACGACAGATGAAAAGTGCGGATTATTGAAAATCTCTGATGAAGCACAAATCATGGCGATGGGCCGAGCTCGTCCTCACGCAGCCGTGAAAACCGAGGATCAGCAGAGCGAGGTGCTTCACCAGCAAATATGTCACGGAGATCACAAATAAGCTCTCAGTGCAGGGAGACAGCGCTTGTGTGTGTGTGTGTGTGTGTGTGTGTGTCAGACTGTCCGTGTGGAATCGAGAGCAGGAGACAGGAAATAAGCAATACGTCCACTTCTGCTATTCTGAAGAGAAGCTCAGAATGGAAAGCAATAAAGCAGGTCCTCACCTTTAGTCGCCAATTTCAGGCACTGCGTCTTCGTTTCCTGTGGAGGAAAATAAAAAGTCACACACACACACACACACACACACACACACACACACACACACACACACACACACACACACACACACACGGTTTGGTTAACTTCATGACTGATGCACACTTTTCTGAATTATGAACGTAGTGTGTGTGTGTGTGTGTGTGTGTGTGTGTGTGTGTGTGTGTGTGTGTGTGTGTGTGTGTGTGGTGTGTGTGTGTGTGTGTGTGTGTGTGTGTTTTTACCCTGCAAGATCAAGATCAAGAACTGGTTTGAACTCACACCATGTGAAATTTCAAAAACTAATAAATTTGAGGTAAATAAAAAAAAATTATTGAAATAAAGAATAAATTTAAATTTAAAATTTTCAGTAAAATTAATGTAATAATTTACACAATATATATAAAAAAAATGTTAAAGCCTGAGATTATATATATATATAATTATAATGGTTTTTTATATTAATAATAATAATAATAAATAAATAATAATAATTATATATATATCAAATTATTATAATTATTGTATTTATTTTTTATTATTATTATATATTTTTTAATTACTACAATTTTTTTTTTTTTTTTTTTTTTTTTTTTTTTTATGTCTCACCTGATAATGTATTCAAGATTTATGATGCGGTGGATTTGAACGCATTCTGAAAAAAAAAACTAAACCATGAAATACAATTGTGTTCCTGTTGTGTGTGCAGGAAGTTACAGCTCTGCCTCTGCCATGTTAATCTGAAATCTACTGATAATTATATAGAAATAAAATTTTTTACAGATGCCAATATGTTCAAAACGATGCGTCGTGATATAAATGCCCACCTGTACCCGATGCCCACTTTTTGTGTGCATGTATGTATGTATATATATATATATATATATATTTATGTTGATAGGTGTGTGTACCTTCTCCACACTGCTCACAGCCTGGAAGTAGATGTTGTAGTTCTTCCGTGGAGCGAGTGGAGCGTTCCAGTAGCCCCGGTACGTCTTGTTGTCTCCCACAGTGAAGGGAGAAGGTTCTGGAAGGTTCCCGGGAGGAAGCTCTGCAGCGAAGTAGTACGGAGAGCCGGAGCTGGAGGCCGTCTGGTAGGACACGGGGACACGGAAACACTCCAGGGCCCCGGCATCTCGGCGTGAGCGGTGAGGGCTCTGTTCCTCCACCACGATCTGGTAAGAACTGCCACACAACCATTACACCAATCAGACGCAGCCGAGTAGATCATCATCATCATCTTCATTATCACCAATATCATCATCAGCATCATCACACCAATCAGACACAGCCGAGTAGATCATCATCATCTTCATCATCACCAATATCATCATCAGCATCATCACACCAATCAGACACAGCCGAGTGGATCATCATCATCTTCATCATCACCAATATCATCACCACCATCACACCAATCAGACACAGCCGAGTAGATCATCGTCATCATCATCATCATCATCACCAATATCATCACCACCACCACATCAGCCTATTTATTAATACAGAGCACCACATTTTTCCATGGCAACAATCCACACACACACACACACACACACACACAC
>NC_139601.1:16498869-16503869 GCF_946808225.1 Silurus aristotelis | reverse complement strand
TTCCACTGTTCGTTCTTTTCTTCCATTCACCATTAGTTCCTTTTCATCATTCAGTCTTTCCTTCTTTCCTTAATTCCTGCCATTTGTTCAACACTTTACTTCACTCCATCACTTTTTATTTACACCTGAACCTGCTACACGCAGTCAGTCTCAACCTTTGCACTGGCGTACCGCAGGGATGTGTATTGTCTCCTCTTCTATATTCTCTTTTTACCCATGACTGCGTACCTGCCTACGCCTCAAACAGCGCCTTTAAGTTTGCAGATAACTCCATAGTGGTAGGTCTGATCAGACGTAACGATGAGACGACCTACAGAGAGGAGATCCAGCACCTAGTAGCCTTGTGTGAGAACAATAACCTGGACCTCGGTCGAGTTGCAAAACGGTGGCGTTGGAGATGGAGGCATTGGAGAAACAGATTCGCGAGCTGCATGTAAAGCATGCCCGGCTGCGAGAGCGGAAAGCGGCGCCAGAAACATCCCGGGCGGACGCGCACTCATCCCAGGTAAACTCCTGGGTTGAACCTAACGCTCCCAGCACATCAACTCCGCGTGCTTCTATGCCCAGGCCCAGCCCACCTACAACTCCGGCACCGGTGCAACATGGACCCTGGATGCGGCCGCGGCGGAAGAGACAAGCCAAGCCCCGATCGAGGACGTCTCCACCTCCACCACCGGCCTTCGAGATCTCGACCGAGAACCGCTTCGTCCCCCTCCGCGAGACGGAACGCGACACTGTTATTCTCGGAGATTCCATCGTCCGGCATGTCCGCGCTACCCGAGCTAAAGGTAAGGTGCACACTCGCTGTTTTCCTGGTGCTCGTGTTCTGGATGTCGCTGCGCAGGTACCCGCGATCCTGAACGAGAACTTCGGAGCGGTTGTTCTCCATGCCGGATCAAACGACACCAGGCTGCGGCAAACGGAGATCTTAAAGAGGGACTTCAGGATCCTGGTGGAGACGGTACGCAGCACATCACCCACAACGAGGATCATTGTGTCAGGACCTCTTCCCACTTACCAGCGAGGGGCTGAGAAGTTTAGTAGACTTTTAGCTCTAAATGAATGGTTACAGTCATGGTGTCGAGAACATAAACTTCTCTTTGTTAATAACTGGAACTGTTTCTGGGAGCGTCCTAGGTTCTTCCGCCCTGATGGTCTGCACCCCAGCAGAGTTGGAGCAGCAGTGCTATCAGATAACATCTCTAGGATACTACACACCATCTGACTGGGAAGACATCAAGAAATCTTCAACTATAAGAACACGCATACTACAGACCAAATAGTTACAAGTTCACACACAGCCCAGTTTATAGAAACCGTATCTATTCCTCGTGTAGTAAAACCAAGAATTACATACACAAGATCCAGAAATAATCTTATTGCAGTTAAAACTGAAAAATGCCAGATAAACAAACACAACAAAGTTCTAAAGTTCGGTCTTTTAAACATTAGATCACTTGCACCCAAAGCACTGATTGTAAATGAGATGATCACAGAGAATAATCTCTCAGCACTC
This sequence comes from Silurus aristotelis, assembly GCF_946808225.1. Lineage (NCBI taxonomy): Eukaryota > Metazoa > Chordata > Actinopteri > Siluriformes > Siluridae > Silurus > Silurus aristotelis. The sequence goes on along the minus strand of NC_139601.1, from coordinate 16,502,353 downwards.
TGTCTCACTGAGACCTGGATTAAACCAGGTGATTATATGGGTCTAAACGAGTCGACACCGTCAGGATATGTTTATAAGCATGAGCCCTGTCAGACTGGTCGTGGGGGGGGTGTAGGAACCATTTATAGTGCTTCTCTTAATGTTAGTCAGAGATTAGGATTCAGCTTTAAATCATTTGAAGTGCTCGTTCTTAAAATTGTACTTTCAGAGATGCATAGAAAACTCGCTCTGGTCACCGTGTACAGACCCCCAGGACCCTACGCTGATTTTCTTCATGAGTTTGCTTGTTTTCTCTCAGACCTCTTGATCAGCTTTGATAAAGTGCTGCTTGTAGGAGATTTTAATATTCATGTAGATGATGCAAACGATGCCCTAGGATTATCATTTGTCGATTTACTAAACTCTTTTGGAGTTAAACAAAACGTCACCAGACCAACCCACCGTTTTAACCACACACTAGACTTAATAATATCCCACGGAGCAGACGTCACTGATAGAGATATTTTACCTCAGAGTGATGACATCACAGAAAAATATCTCCTACTGTACACACTACCGGTAGAGCAGATTAACCGTGTTTCACCACGGTATCGACTTGGTAGGACTATTATTCCAACCACTAAGGACAGATTCATAAATAACCTGCCTGATTTATCTCAGTTTCACACTAAACCCATAACTGCTGATCATCTTGATGAGATGGCGAACAACATAGACCTTATCCTCACTAGCACTTTAGACACTGTTGCCCCCATCCGGTTAAAAAAGGTTCGAGAACAAGCACCTGCACCTTGGTATAATAGTCATACGCATGCCCTAAAGAGAACAACACGTAATCTGGAGAGAAAATGGAGGAAAACTAAATTGGAGGTATTTAGAATTGCGTATAAAGACAGTATGCTTAGCTACAGACAGGCGCTAAAAGCTGCTAGAGCTAAACACCTGAGCAAACTCATAGAAAATAACAAAAACAATCCCAGGTTCCTTTTCAGTACAGTCGCCAAATTAACAACAAATCAGGGATCTGAAAAATGTTTTCCATCACAGTTTAGTAGTGACGACTTTATGAATTTCTTCACTGAAAAAATAGATAACATTAGAAAAACAATTGTGGCAGTTCAACCTCTGACAGCATCTCCCGACACAATCGTACTTACAACCCCACAACTACACTGTTTTACATGTATAGGACAGGAAGAGCTGTATGATGCTATTATAAAAGCTAAATCAACAACATGTCAGTTAGATCCAATTCCCACTAAACTACTGAAGGAAGTGTTATATACAGCTGGTGAGCCTCTTTTAAATATTATTAACTCCTCACTATCGTTAGGTCATGTCCCTAAATCCCTCAAGTTAGCAGTTATTAAGCCCCTCATTAAAAAACCTAATCTGGATCCAAGCACGCTATCGAATTACAGACCAATTTTAAATCTCCCATTTATGTCTAAGATTTTAGAAAAGATTGTCGCTGCCCAGTTATGTAACCACTTGCAGGAGAACAATATCTTTGAAGAGTTTCAGTCAGGTTTTAGGCCCCATCATAGCACAGAAACTGCTCTAGTTAAAATCACTAACGACCTGTTTTTAGCTTCAGACCAAGGCTACATCTCCCTATTAGTTTTACTAGATCTTAGTGCTGCGTTCGACACTATAGATCATGATCTTCTCCTCGATCGCTTACAGAATTACATCGGTATTCAGGGACAGGCATTAAGCTGGTTTAAATCCTACCTGTCCAATCGTTACCATTTCGTAGATTTAAATGGAGAGCTATCCAGGATAATGCTAGTAAATTATGGCGTGCCACAAGGGTCAGTTCTAGGACCCCTGCTTTTTACAATATACATGCTTCCATTAGGAAATATTATTAGAAGGCATGGAATTAGCTTCCATTGTTATGCTGATGATACCCAGCTATATATTTCATCCAAACCAGGCGATACAGCTCAATTAGCTCGCATAACTGAGTGTGTTGAAGAAATAAGAGATTGGATGACCCATAACTTTCTGCTATTAAATTCTGATAAAACGGAGATTTTGCTCATTGGCCCAAAAAATAGTACACAGAAGCTCCAGCATCTCAGCCTGCATTTAGACGGTTGTTCTGTAACTACTAGTTCAACGGTAAAAGACCTGGGAGTTATTTTAGACAGCAACTTATCTTTCAAAAATCACATCAATCAAGTTACAAAAACAGCCTTCTTTCACCTTAGAAATATTTCTAAGCTAAGAAATATGTTATCTATATCTGATGCAGAGAAGCTCGTCCATGCGTTTATGACCTCTAGAATAGACTACTGTAATGCATTACTAGGTGGATGTCCTGCATCATTAATAAACAAGCTTCAGTTAGTTCAGAATGCCGCAGCAAGAGTTCTTACTAGGTCAAGAAAATACGATCATATAACCCCAATCTTATCGTCCCTACATTGGCTTCCTATTAAGTTTCGAATAGACTACAAACTACTGCTACTCACTTATAAAGCACTAAATGGTTTGGCTCCCATGTATCTATCCAGTCTCTTAACACGCTACAATCCGTCACGCTCCCTGAGATCTCAAAACTCTGGGCTTCTAGTAGTTCCTAGAATAGCAAAGTCCACTAAAGGTGGTAGAGCATTTTCACATTTAGCTCCTAAACTCTGGAATAGTCTTCCTGACAGTGTTCGGGGTTCAGATACACTCTCCCAGTTTAAGTGCAGATTAAAAACATATCTTTTTAGCAAAGCCTACACATAACACACATCACACACATCACATCACAACCTTGTGCTCCAGAACATCTGATCACATGCACATTATCAACTTGTGCTGTTAATATCATGAACAGCAGCTACGCTAATTCCTCTCCACTGCTTCTCTTTCTCTCCCCATCCCGAGGCATCCTGAGGTTTGGCCAGCTCCAGTCACGTCCCACCTCGTGAAGATTATGGACCTATGGATGATCATGGAGAAGTAGATGCCGAGTGTTTAAAGGCCCTGGCATGGAGAAGCTGATGCTGGATCTATGATGATCACAAATTGTTCTGTATTGTTGAAAGATTTATGACCAAACTCTTGATGTCACCCATATGAGGATGGGTTCCCCTTTGGAGTCTGGTTCCTCTCAAGGTTTCTTCCTCACATCATCTAAGGGAGTTTTTCCTTGCCCCTGTCGCCACGGCTGCTCATCAGGGACAAACGCACACCATTCACCTTCACTGTTGTTTTCTGTAAAGCTGCTTTGAGACAATGTCTGTTGTGAAAAGCGCTATACAAATAAACTTGACTTGACTTGACTTGACCTCAACACCAAGAAGCTGAAGGAGGTCATTGTGGATTATAGACGAGCCGGCACTCACACTCACACTCCCATTCACATCAACAGGGCTGCTGTTGAGTGTGTACCAGCAGTCCACATCTCTGAGGGTCTCACCTGGTCTCTGAACTCTTCTATACGCCTGTTTTTATAAGGAGATTTAAAAAGTTCAGACTGTGCTAC
>NC_139601.1:16476369-16478869 GCF_946808225.1 Silurus aristotelis | reverse complement strand
AGGTTGACGGACGAGGTCAGACAGGAGTCTCCCTGGACTATGATGTTTGCAGATGATATTGTGATTTGTGGTGAGAGTAGAGAGCAGGTTGAGAAGAGCCTGGAGAGGTGGAGATATGTGCTGGAGAGAAGGGGAATGAAAGTCAGTAGGAGTAAGACAGAGTACATGTGTGTGAATGAGAGGGAGGGCAGTGGAGTGATGCGGTTGCAGGGAGAAGAGGTGGAGAAGGTGGAGGAATTCAGGTACCTGGGGTCAACAGTGCAAAGTAATGGAGAGTGTGTTAGAGAAGTAAAGAAAAGAGTGCAGGCAGGGTGGAGTGGGTGGAGAAGAGTGACAGGAGTGATTTGTGATAGTAGGGTATCTGCAAGAATGAAAGGGAAAGTTTATAGGACTGTGGTGAGACCTGCGATGTTGTATGGATTAGAGACAGTGGCATTGAGTAAAAGACAGGAGAGGGAGCTGGAGGTAGCAGAGCTGAAGATGTTAAGGTTTTCGTTGGGAGTGACGAGGATGGACAAGATTAGAAATGAGTTTATTAGAGGGACAGCACATGTAGGATGTTTTGGTGACAAGGTGAGGGAGGCGAGATTGAGATGGTTTGGACATGTGCAGAGAAGGGACACGAATTATATTGGTAGAAAAATGCTGAAGATGGAGCCACCAGGTAGGAGGAAAAGAGGAAGGCCAAGGAGGAGGTTCATGGATGTGGTGAGGGAAGACATGCAGGTAGTTGGTGTGAAAGAGACAGATGTAGAGGACAGGGTGGTATGGAGACGGATGATCCGCTGTGGCGACCCCTAATGGGAGCAGCCGAAAGAAGAAGAAGAAGTGTCAACTAAATTCTTTATTATATCGATTTCTTTTTATGATTTTTGCCTATTTGTACAGTGGACAACAGTTTACATTCATATTTATTAATTGATTTGTTTATTGAATGATGGACGGACGTGTTACTCGTGATGAACGTGGGATCAGAAGCCACTTAGATCTTCGCCACTGTATGTGATTGTGGAGCTTCATGGAGAAGAAGAAAAAAACAAACAGATTATCCTTCTTTTCTTTACAATCGTTTCTTTCTTTATTTCCTTAATCACACGTTTATTTATTGACTTTTTTACCTATTCATTTATTTACTAAATCAACACTATCTATCTATCTATCTGTTTAGTTCTCTTTTTTTCTTTAGAAACACTTATTATTTATGTCACTTTAATACAATAAACTGCTGTGAAAATTTTTTAAATGAAATTTGTAAATGAAAACAGTTTAAAATGTTATTCCTGACGTTCCGGAACATTCAATGTCGCTGCAATTTTTATATAATCAGCAACTTGCTGTTGGTTACATTCCAAAACGCGAATTAACAGTGTTTTACTGTATTTATTTATTTTTATTTCTTTACTAAAATAAATGTATTTACTACACATTTTTGTTGTGTTTGCTTTTTGTGCGTCGCTGCACAGAATCCCCCCCTCCCCCCCACACACAGATCATTTAAAACCTGATTGTGTAAACAAACAAACAGGTATTCAGTGCTTCCGTTGCGGTGTTGTTCCGCTCTCGTTCATGTAACAGGTTTTGAATGAAAGTCAAGTAATCTCATCTCACACACACACACACACACACACACACACACACACACACCGCTGGCGTGTCTCAGTGGGTGATGACGGAGCTCCGAGTGACAGATTGGAGACACGCAGAGTGAACGACACACGCCTGCCTCACACTCGCCGTCTATTTCCACCTCGTCTGTTTATTCAGATTTGTTTACTAAAAGAACTCTGACATGTACACACACACACACACACACACAGGTCAAAAAGTTATGATAGAGAAAGTTACTGTTTTTCATTCTGCAGATGCAGGTCGATACTCAGGCCTTCTTTCACCTTAGAAATATTTCTAAGCTAAGAAATATCTTATCTATATCTGATGCAGAGAAGCTCGTCCATGCGTTTATGACCTCTAGAATAGACTACTGTAATGCATTACTAGGTGGATGTCCTGCATCATTAATAAACAAGCTTCAGTTAGTTCAGAATGCCGCAGCAAGAGTTCTTACTAGGTCAAGAAAACACGATCATATAACCCCAATCTTATCGTCCCTACATTGGCTTCCTATTAAGTTTCGAATAGACTACAAACTACTGCTACTCACTTATAAAGCACTAAATGGTTTGGCTCCCATGTATCTATCCAGTCTCTTAACACGCTACAATCCGTCACGCTCCCTGAGATCTCAAAACTCTGGGCTTCTAGTAGTTCCTAGAATAGCAAAGTCCACTAAAGGCGGTAGAGCATTTTCACATTTAGCTCCTAAACTCTGGAATAGTCTTCCTGACAGTGTTCGGGGTTCAGATACACTCTCCCAGTTTAAGTGTAGATTAAAAACATATCTTTTTAGCAAAGCCTACACATAACACACATCACACACATCACATCACAACCTTGTGCTCCAGAACATCTGATCACATGCACATTATCAACTTGTGCTGTT
>NC_139601.1:16443869-16468869 GCF_946808225.1 Silurus aristotelis | reverse complement strand
TGAGAGTGTTCTTGGTGTGGGTGTTGTGGATGAGTGAGGGGGATGAGAGAGAGAGAGAGTGGGATGAGAGGAGGAGTGTGTTCTCGGTGTGGGTGTTATGGATGAGTGAGGGAGAGGGGGATGAGAGGAGGAGTGTGTGTTGTGGATGAGTGATCAGGTGTGTCAGTGCTGCAGTCAGAAGCAGGTCATCAGTGTAGAGACGGAGGAAAAATATCACTTACACCTGAGACGAGAGAAACAAAAAGACGTAAAAGATGTAAAGGAGTGTAAAAAGCCGAGCTGAAGAGATGATACAACACACACACACACACACACACACACACACACACACACACACACAACCTACAAACAATATTTACACAACCTACACACAACATTCACAAATCCTACACACAACAATCATTTCAGCATCAGAGTTTCAGAATGTTGTTTGGTGTTTGAATGTTGGACGCTGAAGCTCTATGAAGATCTGCTTTCCATGGGATGGAAGATGTAGAAGATCTCCTTCTATAGAGCTTTGGAACATCACCCCAGGACTCCTCACCTCACCCAACCTTCTAACACCCTAGCAGCTGCGTGAGCACAACATCTGCACAACATCTAGTAGAGCATCTTTCCAGTACAGTGGAGCTCATTAGAGCATCGAATGGGAACTAAATGTGGACTGAAGTTCTAAAAGAACAGAATCGTACACAAGTCCACAAACTTCTGGCCCCGCAGTGTAGACTTACAGTAAACGCGTAGTGCATTTATGTGTGTGTGTGTGTGTGTGTGTGTGTGTGTGTGTGTGTGTGTGTTTCCTGAGGAACAGTGTGGGCTTTTAAACAGAGAAGAAAACAAAATGAGAAAAACGTGTGCACGTCAGAGAGATAATGAATGACGAACATTCATTATAACTAACATAATTAGAGCTACGCGAGAAAGAAGAGCAAGATGGAGAGAATAAGAGGAGTGTGTGTGTGTGTGTGTGTGCGTGCGTGCGTGCGAGAGAGAGAGAGAGAGAGAGAGAAAAACATAATTGACCCCGAGTAGCATTTTGAGTACATGATTGACTGTGTGTGTGTGTGTGTGTGTGTGTGTGTGTGTGTGTGTGTGTGTGTGTGTGTGTGTGTGTGTGGCTCTTCGAGAGTGTGAAGAACTCAACAGCTTTGTAGCATTTTCAATGCAAATAATCTAATTACACACACACACACACACACACACACACACACACACACACACACACGCTTGACACAACCTACATAAATAACAGAACCCAGGACAGACCAAAGGAACAGGTGGACACACACACAGTTTCACGTCATGTTGTTTTGGCAGAGACAAGGTGTCAAACTGGTTACTTTGGCCATCAGTCGTGTGTGTGTGTGTGTGTGTGTGTGTGTGTGTGTGTGTGAGAGAGATGGTAAATTATGGTGTGTGATTGTGAATAATTGTGTGTGTGTGTGTGTGTGTGTGTGTGTGTGTGTGTGTGTGTGTGTGATGGTGAATGATTGTCTGAGACTGTGTGACTGTATGATAACGTGATAGTGAATATGGTGTGTGTGTGTGTGTGTGTTGGTGTATTATGGTGAATGATGGCATGTGATGGTGTGTGTGTGTGTGTGTGTGTGTGTGTGTGTGTGTGTGTGTGTGTGTGTGTGATGGTGAATTATTGTCTGAGACTGTGTGACTGTATGATAACGTGATAGTGAATATGGTGTGTGTGTGTGTGTGTGTGTGTGTGTGTGTGTGTGTGTGTGTGTTGGTGTATTATGGTAAATGATGGCATGTGATGGCGTGTGTGTGTGTGTGTGTGTGTGTGTGTAAGATGGTGTATTATAGTGCGTGACTGTGTGATGATGGTGTGTGATGGTGTACGACGGTGTGTATAATAAGGTGAGATGGTGTGTGTGATGGTGTGTGAGATGGTGTGTATAATAAGATGTGATGGTGTGTGTGATGGTGTATGACGGTGTGTAGAATAAGGTGTGATGGTGTGTGTGATGGTAAATGACGGTGTGTATAATAAGGTGTGATGGTGTGTGTGATGGTGTATGACGGTGTGTATAATAAGGTATGATGGTGTGTGTGATGGTGTGTATAATAAGGTGTGATGGTGTGTGTGATGGTGAATGATGGTGTGTGAGATGGTGTGTAATGGTGTATGACGATGTGTATAATAAGGTATGATGGTGTGTGAGATGGTGTGTGTGATGGTGAATGATGGTGTATATAATAAGGTATGATGGTGTGTGTGATGGTGTGTGTGATGGTGAATGATGGTGTGTGAGATGGTGTGTGTGATGGTGTATGACGGTGTGTATAATAAGGTGTGATGGTGTGTGTGATGGTGAATGATGGTGTGTGAGATGGTGTGTGTGATGGTGTATGACGGTGTGTATAATAAGGTATGATGGTGTGTGAGATGGTGTGTGTGATGGTGTATGACGGTGTGTATAATAAGGTATGATGGTGTGTGTGATGGTGTGTATAATAAGGTGTGATGGTGAATGATGGTGTGTATAATAAGGTATGATGGTGTGTGAGATGGTGTGTGTGATGGTGTATGACGGTGTGTATAATAAGGTATGATGGTGTGTGTGATGGTGAATGATGGTGTGTGTGATGGTGTATGACGGTGTGTATAATAAGGTATGATGGTGTGTGAGATGGTGAATGATGGTGTGTGTGATGGTGTATGACGGTGTGTATAATAAGGTATGATGGTGTGTGAGATGGTGTGTGTGATGGTGTATGACGGTGTGTATAATAAGGTATGATGGTGTGTGTGATGGTGTGTATAATAAGGTGTGATGGTGAATGATGGTGTGTATAATAAGGTATGATGGTGTGTGAGATGGTGTGTGTGATGGTGTATGACGGTGTGTATAATAAGGTATGATGGTGTGTGTGATGGTGAATGATGGTGTGTGTGATGGTGTATGACGGTGTGTATAATAAGGTATGATGGTGTGTGAGATGGTGAATGATGGTGTGTGTGATGGTGTATGACGGTGTGTATAATAAGGTATGATGATGTGTGAGATGGTGTGTGTGATGGTGTATGACGGTGTGTATAATAAGGTATGATGGTGTGTGTGATGGTGTGTATAATAAGGTGTGATGGTGTGTGATGGTGTGTATAATAAGGTGTGATGGTGTGTGTGATGGTGTGTGTGATGGTGAATGATGGTGTGTGAGATGGTGTGTGTGATGGTGTATGACGGTGTGTATAATAAGGTATGATGGTGTGTGTGATGGTGTGTATAATAAGGTGTGATGGTGAATGATGGTGTGTGAGATGGTGTGTGATGGTGTGTATAATAAGGTGTGATGGTGTGTGTGATGGTGTGTGTGATGGTGAATGATGGTGTGTGAGATGGTGTGTGTGATGGTGTATGACGGTGTGTATAATAAGGTATGATGGTGTGTGTGATGGTGTGTGTGATGGTGCATGATGGTGTGCGAGATGGTGTGTGTGATGGTGTATGACGGTGTGTATAATAAGGTGTGATGGTGTGTGTGTAATGGTGAATGACTGTGTGTATAATAAGGTGTGATGGTGTATGTGATGATGTTCCTGGAGCTGATGTACCTGGTACTCGTTGGGCCAGAAGGTGCTAACAGCAAGCTCCGCCTTCCTCCAGATGTTCCCGGTGTGGGTGCTGATGTTCCAAATAGGGTTGGCCACTGGTCCTTTATTGACCTTGACCAGGACATTGAGTGTTCCAGGACTGGAGCCTTCAGTGGCGTACAGCAGGTAGTTAAAGTCGATGCAGTGTGTGTCGTTCTCCTTCATCACGGGGAGCTGGAGGCGTGCTCTCTCCCCAGGGTCATGCTGGGACGAGTCCACCATCATGTAGGAACCTGCACAAGGGACAGACACTTCCTGTTACTGCAGAAAAGCACAACCAGCTTTTTTGTAACAGATCTTTTGCTCCATCTTTCTGGAGTTTAATCAGAGTGGGTCTGATATAGTGATTGTGTGTGTGTGTGTGTGTGTGTGTCTGGTGTGTGTGTGTGTGTGTGTGTGTGTGTGTGTGTGTGTGTGTGTCTCCGGTGTGTGTGTGTGTGTGTGTGTGTGTGTGTGTGTGTGTGTGTCTGGTGTGTTTGTGTGTGTGTGTGTGTGTGTGTGTCTCCGGTGTGTGTGTGTGTGTGTGTGTGGAGCACACACAGTGTACTGTATAAACTGCCTGACAAGCAGACTGACTGGTAGAGAAAACAGACAGGGAAAGGTGAGACAGACATACAGACAGACAGAAAAAGCATGAAGCAGGAGAAGGTGAGACAGTCAGAGAGACAGGAGAATGTAAGAGACAGGCAAGAGAAGGTGAGACAGAAGAAGGTGAGAGACAGATAGACAGGCAGGAGAAGGTGACACAGTCAGAGAGACAGGAGAAGGTGAGACAGTCAGACAGGAGAAGGTGAGACAGTCAGACAGGAGAAGGTGAGACAGTCAGAGAGACAGGAGAAGGTGAGACAGGAGCAGGTGAGACAGTCAGAAAGACAGGAGAAGGTGAGACAGTCAGAGAGACAGAAGAAGGTGAGACAGGAGCAGGTGAGACAGTCAGAAAGACAGGAGAAGGTGAGACAGTCAGAGAGACAGAAGAAGGTGAGACAGGAGCAGGTGAGAGTCAGAGAGAAAGGAGAAGGTGAGACAGTCAGACAGACAGAAGAAGGTGAGACAGGAGCAGGTGAGACAGTCAGACAGACAGGAGAAGGTGAGAGACAGTCAGACAGACAGGAGCAGGTGAGACAGGAGCAGGTGAGACAGTCAGAGAGACAAGAGCAGGTGAGACAGTCAGAGAGACAGGAGAAGGTGAGACAGTCAGAGAGACGGGAGAAGGTGAGACAGTCAGAGAGACAGGAGCAGGTAAATCAGTCAGAGAGACAGGAGAAGGTGAGACAGTCAGAGAGACGGGAGAAGGTAAGAGAGGTTCAGAAATCAGAAAGTGAAATCATCGAGCCGAGATTTGAGCCTCTGATAAAAACGAAGAAATATGCAGCATAACACTTCAAACACAAACGTGTCAGATTGGCTGTTCACACACACACACACACACACACACACACACACACACACACACACACACACACACACACACACACACACACACACACACACACACACACACACACACACACACACAGTTGTTAAAGCTAAATCACAGTGGGGAACGTTCACTGGCCCAAAACACCACGTACTGATTTTAAACCACTCTCAACACCACCATCACCGAGAGAGGGGGAGAGAGAGAGAGAGAGAGATGGAGAAAGAGAGAGATGGAGAAAGAGAGAAAGATAGGCAGACAGGAAAGAAGTAGATGGACTAAAAAGAGATAGATAACTAAAGAAAGTGTAAATGGGGGGTGGAAAGAACAAGGGAGAGGTGGGGAGACAGAGAGAGAGAGATAGAGACAGATAAAAACAGACTGATAGACTGACAAGAAAAAAGCAGACAGAAAAAGGAAAAGAGAGGTAGACGAAGTGAGAGATAGAGGGAGAGAGTGTGAGAGAAAGAGAGAGAAAAAGATAGAAGGGAGAGAGATACATGCAGATAAAGACCGACTGACGGATAGATAAGCAGAAAGACAGGCAAAGAAGAAAAACAGCAGATAGACAGAAAGAAGGAAAGAGAGAGAAGGAGCTTATTCGAATATCAGGCCACTCCCCCTGACCGTGCCACCATGTATCTGTATCCTGTGTGCGTGCGTGTGTGTGAGATGTGTGTGGTGAGAGACGGTGATGAGTGTGTAACCCTAATCACAGTGTGTGTGTGTGTGTGTGCGTGTGTGTGTGTGTGTGAGATGTGTGTGGTGAGAGACGGTGATGAGTGTGTAACCCTAATCACAGTGTGTGTGTGTGTGTGTGCGTGTGTGTGTGTGTGTGAGATGTGTGTGGTGAGAGACGGTGATGAGTGTGTAACCCTAATCACAGTGTGTGTGTGTGTGTGTGCGTGCGTGTGTGTGAGATGTGTGTGGTGAGAGACGGTGATGAGTGTGTAACCCTAATCACAGTGTGTGTGTGTGTGTGTGTGTGTGTGTGTGTGTGTGTGTGTGTGTGTGTGCGCGTGTTTCCTCCTGCTGTAGGCTGTAGGCTCCTTCTCCAGAGAGTCTCAACTTTCTTTTTCTTTTTTTTTGTTTTTGGTCTCGCACTCGCTCAAAAAAATTCACTCTGCGCGAACGTGCGAAACCTGCTGTTACACTACACTACACTACACACACTACACTACACACACACACACACGTTTCATAACACTGCGCGCTGACTGACTGCGAGAGGTGTAAAGTTTGTAGGAATGAAGTGTGTGAGATCTCAGACTGGGTTCAGAGTCGGGACGGGGATTAGAGGATCTGTGTGTACAAACGCAAATAAGAAGCTCATCTTATTTAAATCAGTCTCTATAAACTGACATCTGACTGAGTACACACACACACACACACACACACACACACACACACACACACAAATAATTAATAAATTTTATTATTTAAATCTGACCACCAACCTGCAACATCACATTATAGAGAGATGCAGACAGACAGTGAGACAGACAGACAGTGAGACAGACAGACAGACAGAATCTAGGACAGAGAGACGGACAACGAGACGGACAGACAAACAGAAAGGCAGAGAATGAGACAGACAGAGAAACAAAAAACGAGACAGTAAGACAGACAGAGAGACAGGCACAGGTTTCTGAGAAATTGCATGCTTATAACACGCTAATAGTATACTAATAACATGCTAATAGCGCGATTAAAATACGCTAATAAGCGCGCTAATGCCACGCTTTCCCGTTTTGATCCCTTTTCTCGCTTAGTCTAGAGCAGCTGTAAAGACTGGAGTTTACTCCTGAAACTGGAGACTCCTTCCACTGTGGTTCATCGTCCCGAAACAACATGTTCATCAGGAGCCTGCCGTCCCCGCAGACGGGCCGTCGCCATAGAAACGATAGCAACCAATGGGGATGGAGAGAGAAAGAGCAGTAGGACAGATCTGTTTCAGACGCCGCAGTGGCGCCACTTTCACAACTCCCGAGATGAACAGATTCGGGTTATGGAATGAAGAGTTGTGGCCAAGAAGTTGTTTTCCTTCTGTCCTTCTCTCTCTCTCTCTCTCTCTCTCTCTCTCTCTCTCTCTCTCTCTCTCTCTCTCTCTCTCTCTCTCTCCCCCCCCCCCCCCCCCCCTCCTCTCTGGCAGGAAAACAAGACACTGGGAAAGTTCTGATGAATAATTTCAGATATGCGCTCCAGTTTGCGTCCCCCCCCCGTTGTGTTGGTTCAGGCCACGATCCAAACCGGGTAATTAGTCTCAGCGCCTCGATTAGACGCCGCAGCCGCAATCCCAGGCTGCGTTTAAATAATCCAACACACGCACACACACACACACACACACGTGTACAGGAGTTTTACTTCAAACCCACTTTCTTCCTTACTGTGTGTTTTACAGTGTGTGTGTGTGTGTGTGTGTGTGTGTGTGTGTAAGAGAGATACGGGTTCGTTCAGTTGGCGTTGGGTGTCCCAATACCATGTATAGTAATATAATGATGACGAAGAACCACGTAATTGGTGGGAAGAAAGAAAGAAAGGAAGAAAGGAAGGAAGGAAAAAAAGAAAAGTAAGAAGGAAAAAGAAAGAGAATGAGGGAGGCAGGAGCACTTCGTTATCTCTGGATGATTGTCGTCGTGGTAACGAGAATCGGCAATGTCAGCGCGTATCAAAACAAATGAGCTACGTGTCATGGCCGCCGTCACGCTTCCCTCTAAGAGACATCACAAGATGGCTGTCAAACACACGTCTGTCTCTCGCTCTCTCTCCCCTCAGCTGTCATCCTCCCTTTCGTTCGTCGCTCAACAAAAACACGCTTCCTTTTTTTTTTTTTCGCCTCCCGTATCAAAGGTTACACCAGATACGCTAATCAGATTCCATATTTAGCCGCGGTAAGCGTGTGGGTGGAGACGACTTCCCATGATGCACTGCAGCACCAGAACGAAAGACGGGAGCGTCTCTAAACGATAAACATGCTAACTGTTTCGCACATTCTCTCGCGCCCACGTTACCGACCTGAGAGACACGTCTCCGTTTCGACCCGTCCCCCGCGCCAGACCAGTGTTCTGAGGAACGTAGAGCGTGACGTAGCCTCTCGCGTGGGAACGTGTGCTACAGTTCATGCTAGTTGCAAGCGAATTAAAAACGTGCCTTTTATAAACCGTATTAGCTTTGGATCAGACATCATCTATCATGTGCTAGCATTAGATCAGACTGATAGCGTACCGTGGTGGGATGGAAGGATTATAATGTTCTGCTAACACTTCAGACTACGCAAATGTACTAGCATTCAGTCTGATCTACACTAATATGCTAACACACATTCGGCTTAATGCTAATGTTCTACAACACTCATACATAGATTATTCAATATATTCGCTAACGTTAGTCTGATCTACGCTAAATTTCTAACACTCGGTCTAACCCATGTTTTCAGTGACTCCGGTCCTTGAGGTCCTTTGTTACCAAAGTCCCATGTAATGTTCTCAGGATCTCCTGTCCTTTAGTGTTTCCAGAGTCTTATGTCCTTAAGGTCCAGTGCTCCTAGGGTCTAGTGTTCCCAAAGTCTTGTGGTCTCAAGTTCCTTTGTTTTGAAGGTCCCATATTCTCAGGGTTCTTTGTTTCAAAGGTCTTGTGCTCCCATGTTTTAAAGGTTCAAATTCCCTGATATTGCCAAGGGTTATGTATTCCTAGAACCCTTCCTTCCCATGAAGTTCTCAGGTGCAACGTACTACCAGGTGCCAATTTTTTCAGGAGCCTTTATTTCTCACACCCATCTTTGCATTTTGCCAGTACCTGATGCTTTCACATTCCATACTTCAAGAGCCGTACATTATAGGGACCCCAAAATCCAAAGAATCTTTCTCCCCAGGGTCCCATGTTCCTACGTCCTACATTTCAAGCACCTTATATTCCAACGTTCTGTTTATCACTAGGTTCAGAAACATATATTCACAGACAAGTGCATTTCCAGGTAGTTATGTTCTCAGGGACCGTAGGTTCCTATGGAAACATGTTCTTAGCTTCTGTACTTAACTTCTGAACTTTTTACTAATTCCTATATTTAAAGTTCCTCAATGTTCCAAGGATGCACTGTTAAAACACCTTCCTCTGTCTCTCCCATCACCTGCCCCATCACATGTCTCCAAACCTCTTTCCCTATCTCCCCTGCCCCATCACATGTCTCCAAACCTCTTTCCCCCATCTCCCCTGCCCCATCACCTGCCCCATCACATGTCTCCAAACCTCTTTCCCCATCTCTCCTGCCCCATCACCTGCCCCCATCACATGTGTCCAAACTGCTTTCGCCATCACATGTCTCCAAACCTCTTTCCCCATCTCCCCTCCCATCACCTGCCCCCATCACATGTCTCCAAACCTCTGTCCCCCATCTCCTTCCCTCATAACCTGCCCTTACCCCCACCCCTTTCATCTACTGTCCCCCATCCCGATCACCTTGTCCTTTCTACCTCCCATTCTTCAACCTCCCAGTTCCTCCCTCTCCCCCGTCCCCCGTCCATAAGCGTGATTAATTACCTAATCTCGTGTTAATTAGGAAATGTACCTGCGAGTGAAAAGCGCTGAAACCTCCTGTGTGTAAAAAGAAATAATGAAAAAGCTCCTGGCTTTGAAAAAGAAAAAAAAAAAAAACGTTGGAGAGGTGACGAGACAAGGTCGAGCGTTCTCTATCTCCCGCACGGTCACCTCCAACGCCGGCTTTGTGTACCAGAATGCTAACGGAATGAGAAAAGCTCCTCATGCACTGCGAGGAATTAGACAAGAACTTCCGGAGAACGAGAGGAAAAAAAAAGAGAAAAAAAAAAAACTAGCGAGAATTAGCGACGGCGTTCCTGATTACAGCAAAGCGCCCTGAATTAGCATGGTAAGCTAAGTCCAAGAACAAACTCGAGTTCAGAATCCATTGTAATATAGTGAAGGGAAAAAATAAGCCTGCATATTATACCATGCGCTAATCGCTATGGCTTCGTATGCTAACAATTAAATCCTTTCCCCGGACCTGGTGTTTACATGCAACTTCAAAAAAGAAAAAGAAAAGATGAACGACGCTAGCCAGGTAATGCTAATTTGGAGCGTGGCGTGTGCTACAACAAGCTGTTAGGCTAATTAGAATTATAAGTTTTTTTTGTTTAGATTTTTCCCGGATTATCTTGCATTTGTATCTGAGAGTAAAATGATCACTATATTTTTTTATTTAAATGCTAAACTAGGCGCTATATTAAAAACAAGCACTAGCAAAACCAGCTAACAACGTCAGCATTTCAATAGTATAGCTTGTGCTAATATAATAGCGTAACATTGAAAAACGTCATACCCACATTAGCTGAGCGATTCAAATGATACAAAACACGATTAGCCTCGTATTCGCTAGCATGCTGATCACGATGGATTTAGCACTACGCAAGATACACAAATACTAGCATGCTAGCAAGATTGTCTTCCAAAGATGAGTGAAAACGTTTCCGGATCTTTCCGTTTGCATGGGAACGGTACGACGTGCTACATGGTACAGCTACATGGCTAGCCTGCGCTCGTTAGCTAGCGCTGCGCAGAGACCTGCGTTTTCTTGTTGCCTAGCGACGGTGTCCCACAGGGTCTCTAACGCAGGAAAAGGGGTTTAATGGCAGGTTGACAATTTTTGTGTGGGATTTTTTTTATTTTATTCCATCCGTGTGTGTGTGTGTGTGTGTGTGTGTGTGTGTGTGTGTGTGTGTGTGTGTGTGTGTGTGTGTGTGTGTGTGTGTCACCTTGAGGCAGTTCAGGGGACAAGTAGGGAACTTCCTGAGCGCTGACATGCGTCCAATCAAAATCGTCGTACGGATCCTGTTGGTAATCACACTGCGCGGGACCGTCGTCGAACGAGCAACCGCCTGAAAACACACACACACACACACACACACACACACAGATAATGAGACACTTCTACCAGAAAACATACACACTCGTACACCAAGCCGACAGAAACCCACTGCTGTCCTCGCTGTCTTAGATTCATCTCTCAACACACACACACACACACACACACACACACACACACACACACACACACACACACACACACACACAAAAACATTTCACAGGTGACTTCTGCTGCTGTCGGAGAAAAAAAACCCGACTCAACCGATATACCCTGTCAAGCCAAAAGTATTTGGACACCCTGACTATTCCAGCCAGATGTGGTTCTTCTCCAAACTGTGGTTGCTCATCATCATCCTCATCATCTCTTTCGTGAATTTACGTCCTGATTGCACGCGCACACACACACACACACACACACACACACACACACACACACACACCTCTGTCCCAAAAATTTTTTTTTTTGGGACACCCTGACTTCTTCTCCAGTGAAGCTTCATAAAGATCTGTTTTTTATGGGTGCGTGAGAGCTCCTGCTATTAAGCTCCAGCCCCATGTGAAAAACCACCCCAGGCCTCCTCAGCCCACGACCCTACCCTGACCCTACTCACATTCTAGTGGCTGATTAAGAACATCTTCACAGCATCTCCACAATGTCTAGTAGAACAGCGAGCATGGAACGAGATGTTAAAAAAAAAGCACAGGATCTTACGCCGAGGTGTCCGAAAAACACACACACACACACACACACACACACACACACACACACACACACACACACACAGATAATGAGACACTTCTACCAGAAAACACACACTACAGTCAGAGAAGAGAGGAGAAGAGAAGGATCACAGATGACAAACGTTCTTCTCGTTCTTTCCATCAGGACGTGTGCGGAGGGAAAATTAAAAACTTGAGATCGGTTTTCGTGATCTAATTCTAGACTCAGGGAGAAAATACACTCCTGTGTGTGTGTGTGTGTGTGTGTGTGTGTGTGTGTGTGTGTGTGTGTACTCAGTTGACAAGACGGTAGGCTTAAAGAAAGAGCACGAAGACAGACAAGAGAGAGAGAGAGAGAGAGAGAGAGAGAGAGAGAGAGAGAGAGAGAGAGAGAGAGAGAGAGAGAGAATGCTAGCTTCAGGACACTGTCATCCTTCCTTTTTTGCCGTTTCGCTCCTTCTGTCTCTCGTTCTCTCCATTACTTGCGAGACGAGTGCAAAAAACAAACTCCTGAAGGCTTCATTGCATGAAATCTGTCAGAGACTGCAGAGAGAGAGAGAGAGAGAGAGAGAGAGAGAGAGAGAGAGAGAGAGAGAGAGAGTGTGTGTGTGTGCGGGGGGGGGCTGATTTCTGTGACGAGTTCCTCCTGAGGTCATGGGTCACCTCTCCTTGAAGAACAAAAATACACTATGCTGCAGAGAACATGACAAACACCCAAACACCTCCAAACACATCAAAACACCTCCATCCATCCTGATCCAAACACCTCCAAACACCTCCATCCATCCTGATCCAAACACCTCCATCCATCCTGATCCAAACACCTCCATCCATCCTGATCCAAACACCTCCATCCATCCTGATCCAAACACCTCCATCTATCCTGATCCAAACACCTCCATCTATCCTCATCCAAACACTTTCAAACCTCTCCATCCATCTTGACCCAAACACCTCCATCCATCCTGATCCAAACACCTCCAAACACACAAACACCTCCATCCATCCTGATCCAAACACCTCCAAAAACACAAACACCTTCATCCATCCTGATCCAAACACCTCCAAAACACAAACACCTTCATCCATCCTGATCCAAACACCTCCAAACACCTCTGTCAATCCTGATCCAAACACCTCCATCCATCCTAATCCAAACACCTCCATATATCCTGATCCAAACACCTCCATATATCCTGATCCAAACACCTCCATATATCCTGATCCAAACACCTCAATATATCCTCATCCAAACACTTCCAAACACTTCATCCATCTTGATCCAAACACCTCCATCCATCCTGATCCAAACACTTCCAAACATCTCCATCCATTCTGATCCAAACACCTCCATCCATCCTGATCCATGGAGGAGGTTCTCAGGTGGTCACCCATCCAGACATCGGTCGTGTCAATCAGATCCTCAAAACCTCCACAGATTTAATTCAGAAAAGCCGCTTGCGGTGTTCAACCCTCCATGTTCGTTATCACCTGTGAAGAAAAAGGTCAGATCCTCCACGCTGAAACATCTCCTGACCTTTTTCTCCAGACTGCTGCCATGTCGGGATAAAAAAACAAAAGAAAAACCCAAACGGAATTTACATTTTCATAGCAGGGACGGAGACGAGGACGACGTTAATTAAACGTGTCCCGCGCTGCTTCTCCTCGTGTACGTCGCCTGGAACCTGCGGAGGTGCAGAGATGAACCCCTGAGCTGACTGTTTCTCACGCTTCACCCACCTTCACCTTTATTAACAGGTGAGTCCAGAATGAGACGCTAACGAGATGCTCAACATTTCTCGGTTAAGAGGAACGTAGCTGTGCGGTCTCAAGAGCGCCCTCTGTAGTCGGTTTATAAAGCTGCCGATAAATCCAGCGATTTAACGCGTGGAAAATTCTGAGCAGCTTCGTGGCCTATAAAGTCGGGATTGGGCTTTAATTCTGCTGACATTTCAACAGCGCAACAACATCTCCCAAAAAAACATTTCTCTCTCTCTCTCTCCATCCCTTCATCCTTCTCTCTCTCTTACTCCCTCTCTTACATTAGCACAAAACTCAACGTTTAGAAGTTGTCGACTTAGCGGCGTTTAAAAGGTGACGCTGCCATCAAACGCATGCAAATGCACACACAGGCCTGGCAGAGGAACGACAGAATGAGAGAGGGATTGGGAGAGAGAAAGAAGGGGGGATTGAGAGAAAGGAGGAGATTTTTCTCTCCATCGTGTCAAACCGTGAGCGGATTCGGCGTATGGAAATCAGGCGAGCGGCGGCGTGACTCTCATCCGCTCTCAGACTGAAAAAGAACGACAAGATTCTCTCGCTCTCTCTCTCTCTATTCCTCCGTCTCGAGCTTTCTCTTCTTCAGCTCTCTCACGCTCCCAATTATACACCACTGTACGGGCAAAAGTTTGTGGACACCTCAGCTGTGCTTTTTTTTTTTTAACATCCCGTATTGAACGTTCTAATGAGATTCAGTGTTCTGGGAAGATGTTCCGCTAGATGTTGTGGAGATTTTGGGTAGATTTGGAGATGTTGTGGAGATGTGGAGATTTGGGGTACATGTTGTGGAGATTTGGGGTAGATGTAGAGATGTTGTGGAGATTTTGAGTGGATGTGGAGACGTTGTGAAGATTTTGGGTGGATGTGGAGACGTTGTGAAGATTTTGGGTGGATGTGGAGACGTTGTGGAGATTTTGAGTGGAAGTGGAGACGTTGTGGAGATTTTGAGTGGATGTGGAGACGTTGTGGAGATTTTGAGTGGATGTGGAGACGTTGTGGAGATTTTGGGTGGATGTGGAGACGTTGTGGAGATTTTGGGTGGATGTGGAGACGTTGTGGAGATTTTGGGTGGATGTGAAGACGTTGTGGAGATTTTGGGTGGATGTGAAGACGTTGTGGAGATCATGGGTGGATGTGGAGATGTTGTGGAGATCATGGGTGAATGTGGAGACGTTGTGAAGATCATGGGTGAATGTGGAGAAGTTGTGGAGATTTTGGGTGAATGTGGAGACATGGTGGAGATTTTGGGTGGATGTGGAGACGTTGTGGAGATTTTGGGTGGATGTGGAGATGTTGTGGGAAGGTTTATTTAGAAATTTCAAGGCACGAAGCAAAATTTCCCCCACGGTCGAAACAAGAAAATAAAAATGCAGAAAGATTTCCGCTTGGTGAAAACACACAGCCCCTGCGATATAATCGTCTAGTCGGCGATTACACAGACTTACACACGGACGTACACACGGACGTACACACGGCTCCTGATGGGCGTGTAAGGGCCGAGTCGGCTGCTTGCGAGGACACTCGCCACCTCATTTGCATCCTAATCTACTGCTGCGAATATTCATGAGGCGCTAATGAAATAATGGCGGCTCTTCATTTGCATAATAAAATAATTATGCCGTGTGATAAAGCTCGAGGGGGAACGCGAAGCCCGGGCATGAAAAGATGCGTTAATGACTCTATCGGTGAGGGAGTGAGCGCCACACACACACACACACACACACACACACACACACACACACACACACACACACACACACACACACACTCTCAATAAAGAAATCTTTATACACCAAACACATTAGAGAAAAAAGCAGGGCAGAGCGTCTGTTAGTCACTATAAAGAAGGCGGGGCCTCTGTGTCCGTCAGTCACTATAAAGAAGGCGGGGCCTCTTTGTCCGTCAGTCACTTTAAAGAAGGCGGGGCCTTTTTGTCCGTCAGTCACTATAAAGAAGGCGGGGCCTCTGTCAGACAGAATAAGGCCGTTTTTCGGAGCCCAGTACATTTACACCAACATGTTTTATAGGAAATGTAACACCGTAAAAGACAAGGTGAGAGAACACACAAACACACACACACACACACACACACACACACACAGGACACTTAGAGTCAAATAGAGGGAAATTAAGTAGAAAAGAACTGAAGGTGACATTGGTCTTGGGGTGGATGGAGCCGTTTCTGGTTTTACCACACACACACCCATACAGACAGCTGATTTGTAACACACCTCACCTTATCAGCTCATTAACACACACTTCACCGAGTTCAAGGGTCGCAAGGAGAAAGTGAAAGAGAGGAGACTAAACAACCACTGACAACACACACCAACACACTAACACACACACCAACACACTGCAACACTCCAACACACAACATCATCACACACTAACAAACACTAATACAATGTTACACACTCCATTACACTGGAACAAACACACTAACACACACACATTATTACACGTGGCGTACACACAAAACGAGGCTAGAAACGTGACTCTTCACATGCAAAAGTCGTGTTGTCACGTTTTTTTATGATTATTTTTTAGAAATCCCAACCATTGCTCGGTTTGTGTTGTGTTGTGTTGTGTTGTGTTGTGTTGTGTTGGCCATGTTTATAAATGAGACCCCTGGACAGACTCAAAAGATGGCGAGAAACCAGTGAGGTGCGAGGAGACGATTCAGAACAAAGGAAAGACTGTACAGTGCGTTTCCCTTTTTTATTCGTTTGAATTGATTTTATATTTTTATTAATGTTTTTTTTGTTATATTTTTGTGTTTGCATTTTGATGTAATATGGAAATTAAATGCACTGAATGGGTTCAGTTTTTGCAGATACTTGTGTGTGAAATTTCAGCAATAAAAAAAATTTCCTTTTTCCAAAAAGGAAAAAAATAAAAATAAAAAAAAAAAATCACTTGTTCATTGTAAAAGATTCGTCTGATTTCCTCTGATGTTTTGTGCTGCTCTTTGATGAAAACTCGCTTCGTATCCAATTAATTGATGGAATGATCGGTAGAATAATCGATTGCTAAAATAATCGATAGCTGCAGCTCTAAAACACACACAACCACACTGTAACACACACAACAAATACTAATACAATAAACACACAGTTATAGATCAACACACCTTTTTGTTAAAGCTCATTTTACACACCTTTTATACACACAGAGAAACTGAGCCACACCCACCCAGGAGAAAGGAGAGGGGGCGCGGTGTAGGTGAAGTGGCGTGGAGTAAATAGATGGGGTTTGGTGTATTTAAAAGGGTGTGGTTTAATTGAAGGGGCGTGGTGTAAGAGAAGGGGCGTGGTTTAATTGAAGGAGGCGTGGTGTAAGAAAAGGGGGTGTGGTGTATGTGAAGGGGGCGTAAAGGGGGCGTGGTGTAAGAGAAGGGGGTGTAGAGTAAGTAGCAGAAGAGTGGTGTAAGTGAAGGGGGTGTGGTGTAGGTGAAGGGGGCATGGTGTAGTTAAAGGGGTGTGGTATAGTTGAAGGGGTGTGGCTTCACAGATGTAACAGGACTACATAGTGTAAGGAAGTAATACAAGTGCTGCTGTTTTGCATTTACTGAATAAAAACCGGTCCAGTGAGATTCAGAGAAAGTGTACAATTACAGGGCAAAGGTCGTGTGTGTGTGTGTGTGTGTGTGTGTGTGTACATCGTAGTCAACGAAGTTCCTTTAAAACCAGTTGTGTTGTTGCATTTCCTCATTCTTTCACTCATTTACAGATAACATTCAGAGAGAGAGAATGCTCTGTGTGTGTGTGTGTGTGTGTGTGTGTGTGTGTGTGTGTGTGTGTGTGTGTGTGTGTGTGTGTGTGTGTGTGTACAGTAGGACCCTCGAATCCCTCGTTTCTTTAATCCCAAGTGAGCTTTGTTGCGCTGCCCCTCACGAGCGTTTACACAAAGGTCAATCATTCACAGAGTCGGCCGTGACTCAACACTCGACCTTCAAACGCCTTTGAGCGGCGAGCGCGTTTACGGCGAGCGTAGATAAAGGTGAGGCGTTGGGTACAAAAATATACAACGCGAAACCCGATCGGCGACACCGTGCAGTCTTGTTCGGCCGCTCGCCTCGTAGCTAAAGTTCATCGCCGTGCTCCTCAGTCTCGGAGACGCCGCGGAGCCACGAATCCTGAGGAGAATAAAGACGAGTGTTTGGAATTGTTCGATCTTTTGGGGCGGGACTCTTTCCTCGGAGATCTCAACCGTGACCCAGATCCTGTCGTTTGTGAGGTGACTGCTGCGAATCTTTCAGTTGGGACTGAAACTCCGATTCGTTCCTGCGTCACGACTCCATGCTTTTATTCACGTTTGATCATTACTGAGATTCCCTCTGTTATTACTGAGATTTAGCCATCAAGCTAACGTTCGACATCACACACACACACGCGCTAGACATTAGTAGCCTCGGAGTCTTAGCATGACCGCGGCGAGGATTAAAACCCAACACAAAACTTTCAGCGGTCTTTAAGCGGAGTGATGTGAGGAGGAACGGGGGTTTATTTGGGATGTATGGGGTGATTTAGGGCGAGACGCCGCACTCGGGAGTAATTAGCGTGACATGCTAGTGTTTTACATCTTGCGCAGCCAGACAGCAACTTTAAAGTCGATGTGACAAGCGCTCGTTTCCGCCGACAAATATTTCTACTGCTGCCCTGAAAGCCAAATAAAGGAGGAAGTGCTTGTATCCTCTAGCAGCCCTAGGGCGAGCGCGCACACACACACACACACACACACAGAGAGGAATTGACTTTGGCTTTTATTTTTTTGGATTGAAGCGGAACAGTAAATATTTAAATGAGCTCGAGGACGTGATGCTAACAACAAGGCGCTTGTTCAATTTTGCTTTTTGAAGTGCACGAGTGCGCTTCCCAACCAAACGCAAGCAATTCGGGACACGAGCGGACGCTTACCGAATATCAAGAGAGTCTTTCTTTACAAGAGCCAACTGTGGGTGTGTCCCAAATCTCTCTCTCTCACACACACACACACACACACACACACACACACACCCTATTTACTATATAGTGTGCACTGTGGGCCTATTCACGTTATATTATCCACTATGGATATGTCCTCAATCGCACACACACACACACTATTTGCTATACAGTCACCAAATACACCAGCATCGGTCCACTATAGACGTGTCCCAACAACCCAATATTTACTGTGTGTTGTCCCACGTGTCCCAAATACACACCATCAATCCACTGGGGACTGGTGTTTCAAATCACAGACTTGCACACACTATTTGCTGGATATTGTCCACTGTGGACAATATCACACACACACACAAACACCTCATATTTACTGTATATTGTCCACTGTGGCTGTGTCCCAAACCACACAACCAATAATGACTTTATAATCCACATAGATGCCAAAATGATTCCACTGTGAGCAGGTCTCAAATCACACACACACACACACACACACACACACACACACACACACACACACACACTCCCTGTTCACTATATAGTGCACTTAAATGCCATCATCTGTGCATGAGAGTGGGTGTGTCCCAAATCAAACAAAGAAAAGAAAGTTTTCTCTCTAGTGCAGCAAATCTGTGTGTTTAAACTCAATGACACACACACACACACACACACACACACACACACACACACACACACACACAGGCAGAAACATGTCAAAGCCTGCAGAAGATCAACCCCCACAAAACCAAGTCTCACACTGACAGAAATGTAGTTAACAGAGCTCAAGCGTGTGTGTGTGTGTGTGTGTGTGTGTGTGCACGTGCCAAAGCTGCAGATTTGTGGTGGGCAGCATTTTTACTGTTCGCGTCTGCAAGAGGCGATAAACCCATAAAACTGACCAGGACAAAAAACACACGCGCACACACACACACACACACACACACACACACACACACACACACACACAGGGAAACGTCTACAAGTCCTTGTGTCTTTTATTCCTTCTACTGCCTTGAGGACAAAAACATAAAACTCCAGCACAACTCCTGTGTGTGTGTTTGTGTGTGTGTGTGTGTGTGTGTGTGTGTGTGTGTGTGTGTGTGTTAGTTACACTGCAGTTTTTGGGTTCTTTGTCTCAGTTATCAGTTTTTCTTCTACTGTAGAACCTTAGAAAAAAAGATGAGAGAGAGAGTATGAGAGAGAGTATAAGGGACTATGAGGGAGTATGAGGGAGAGTATGAGAGAGAGTATGAGGGAGAGGGTATGAAAGAGAGTATGAGGGAGTATGAGGGAGAGGGTATGAAAGAGAGTATGAGGAAGAGAGTATGAGAGGGAGTACGAGAGAGAGGAAGTATGAGGGAGGGTGTATGAGGGAGGGTGTATGAGGGGGAGAGTATATGAGAGGGAGAGTATATGAGAGGGAGAGTATATGAGAGGGAGAGTATGAGAGGGAGAGTATATGAGAGGGAGAGTATGAGAGGGAGAGTATATGAGAGGGAGAGTATATGAGAGGGAGAGTATATGAGAGGGAGAGTATATGAGAGGGAGAGTATATGAGAGGGAGAGTATATGAGGGAGAGTATATGAGGGAGAGTATATGAGGGGGAGAGTATGAGGGGGAGAGTATATGAAAGGGAGAGTATATGAGGAAGAGTATGAGGGGGAGAGTATGAGGGGGAGAGTATGAGGGGGAGAGTATGAGGGGGAGAGTATGAGGGGGAGAGTATATGAGGGAGAGAGTATGAGGGGGAGAGTATATGAGGGAGAGTATATGAGGGAGAGTATGAGGTAGAGTATATGAGGGGGAGAGTATATGAGGGGGAGAGTATATGAGGGGGAGAGTATATGAGGGGGAGAGTATGAGAGAGGGAGAGTATGAGAGAGGGAGAGTATATGGGAGGGAGAGTATGAGGGGGAGAGTATGAGGGGGAGAGGGGGAGAGTATGAGGGGGAGAGTATGAGGGGGAGAGTATATGAGGAAGAGTATGAGGGAGAGTATATGGGGGAGAGTATGAGGGGGAGAGTATGAGGGGGAGAGTATGAGGGGGAGAGTATATGAGGTAGAGTATATGAGGGGGAGAGTATATGAGGGGGAGAGTATATGAGGGGGAGAGTATATGAGGGGGAGAGTATATGAGGGACAGTATATGAGGGACAGTATATGAGAGGGAGAGTATGAGAGAGGGAGAGTATGAGAGAGGGAGAGTATGAGAGAGGGAGAGTATGAGAGAGGGAGAGTATATGGGAGGGAGAGTATGAGGGGGAGAGTATGAGGGGGAGAGTATGAGGGGGAGAGGGGGAGAGTATGAGGGGGAGAGTATGAGGGGGAGAGTATATGAGGAAGAGTATGAGGGAGAGTATATGGGGGAGAGTATGAGGGGGAGAGTATGAGGGGGAGAGTATGAGGGGGAGAGTATATGAGGAAGAGTATGAGGGAGAGTATATGGGGAGAGTATAAAGGGGGAGAGTATGAGAGGGAGAGTATTTGAGGGAGAGTATGAGGGGGAGAGTATATGAGGGAGAGTATGAGAGAGGGAGAGTATGAGAGGGAGAGTATGAGGGGGAGAGTATATGAGGGAGAGTATGAGAGAGGGAGAGTATATGGGAGGGAGAGTATGAGAGAGAGAGTATGAGGGGGAGAGTATGAGAGGGAGAGTATATGAGGGAGAGTATGAGAGGGAGAGTATATGAGGGAGAGTATGAGGGGGAGAGTATATGAGGGAGAGTATGAGGGGGAGAGTATGAGAGAGAGAGTATGAGGGGGAGAGTATGAGAGAGAGAGTATGAGGGGGAGAGTATATGAGGGAGAGTATATGGGGGAGAGTATGAGGGGGAGAGTGGGAGAGTATGAGAGGGAGAGTATGAGAGGGAGAGTATATGAGGGAGAGTATGAGGGGGAGAGTATGAGGGGGAGAGTATGAGGGGGAGAGTATGAGAGAGAGAGTATGAGGGGGAGAGTATGAGAGAGAGAGTATGAGGGGGAGAGTATGAGAGAGAGAGTATGAGGGGGAGAGTATGAGGGGGAGAGTATGAGGGGGAGAGTATATGGGGGAGAGTATGAGGGGGAGAGTGGGAGAGTATGAGAGGGAGAGTATATGAGGGACAGTATATGAGAGGGAGAGTATATGAGAGAGAGAGTATGAGAGGGAGAGTATGAGGGGGAGAGTATGAGGGGGAGAGTATATGAGGGAGAGTATGAGAGAGGGAGAGTATATGGGAGGGAGAGTATGAGAGGGGGAGAGTATATGGGAGGGAGAGTATGAGAGGGGGAGAGTATATGGGAGGGAGAGTATGAGGGGGAGAGTATGAGGGGGAGAGTGGGAGAGTATGAGGGGGAGAGTATGAGGGGGAGAGTATGAGGGGGAGAGTATCTGAGGAAGAGTATGAGGGAGAGTATATGGGGGAGAGTATGAGGGGGAGAGTATGAGGGGGAGAGTGGGAGAGTATGAGGGGGAGAGTATGAGAAAGAGAGTATGAGGGGGAGAGTATGAGGGGGAGAGTATATGAGGGAGAGTATGAGGGGGAGAGTATGAGAGGGATAGTATATGAGGGAGAGTATGAGGGGGAGAGTATGAGGGAGAGAATATGAGGGGGAGAGTATATGAGAAAGAATATGAGGGGGAGAGTATGAGGGGGAGAGTATGAGAGGGAGAGTATATGAGGGAGAGTATATGAGGGAGAGTATATGAGGGAGAGTATATGAGGGAGAGTATGAGAGGGAGAGTATATGAGGGAGAGTATGAGAGGGAGAGTATGAGAGGGAGAGTATATGAGGGGGAGAGTATGAGGGGGAGAGTATATGAGGGAGAGTATATGAGGGAGAGTATGAGGGGGAGAGTATGAGAGGGAGAGTATATGAGGGGGAGAGTATGAGGGGGAGAGTATATGAGGGAGAGTATATGAGGGAGAGTATGAGAGAGAGAGTATGAGGGGGAGAGTATGAGAGGGAGAGTATATGAGGGAGAGTATGAGAGGGAGAGTATATGAGGGAGAGTATGAGAGGGAGAGTATGAGAGGGAGAGTATATGAGGGAGAGTATGAGGGGGAGAGTATATGAGGGAGAGTATGAGGGGGAGAGTATGAGGGGGAGAGTATGAGAGAGAGAGTATGAGGGGGAGAGTATGAGAGGGAGAGTATGAGAGGGAGAGTATATGAGGGAGAGTATGAGGGGGAGAGTATATGAGGGAGAGTATGAGGGGGAGAGTATGAGGGGGAGAGTATGAGGGAGTAAAGTTCCATAAAGAGCATTCTGTAATCCCATTCTCTTATATCCCCCTCTCTCTCTCGCTCTCATCCATTTCTCTCATTTCTCTTTCTTACATCTATTTCTCTCATACACACCACTCACCCATTCATTCTCTTACATCTATTTCTCTCATATCCCAATCTCTCATCCTTTTCTCTCTCTCTCTCTCTCTCTCTCTCTCTCTCTCTCTCTCTCTCTCTCTCTCTCTCTCTCTCTCTCTCTCTCATATCCCTTGATTTCTCTCATCTCTCTCTCTCTCTCTCTCATCCCTTGCTTTCTCTCTCTCTCTCATATCTCTCTCATATCTCTCTCTCATATCTCTCTCTCTCTCTCATATCCCTCTCTGTCCTCAATAAATCTCCCAGCCTTGTTACAGAGATAATTAGCATCCAATGGGTAATTTAGATCTAAGCGATTAGCAGACAGGATGTGTGTGTGTGTGTGTGTGTGTGTGTGTAAAAAAGACAAAGATGCTAACCATGCTAATGCTGAGTTAGCATCACAGTAACTTATGGAGTCAGAATGGAAAGAAAATAAAAAAAAGACCATGCTAATAGAATCCTCAGATTAAATATCAAATTGGATGTAAGCTTGATAGCTAGCTTAGCATTCTAGCGAGTCAGACGTAGCTCATGCTCACAAGTCTTCATGTGACCATCAGTCGCTAAACAGCTAGCTAGGCTACTGAGTGAACATTAGCTTAATTGTCTTTAGCAGCATAAGAAACTCCGCCCCTAATTTTACTGCCATAGTGATGTCACAAAACAAGGCATGGGCAATGAATCAAGATGCTGTAAAAGAGGTGGGGGTTAAATCAGAAAGGAGCTTGGCTGATGTTAGCTGCTAAGATATTTACCATTTAACTCTGTGTATATATGTGTGTGTGTGTGTGTGTGTGTGTGTGTGTGTGTGTGTGTGTGTGTCTTCTCTCAGTCACGCACTTTTAGACATGTAGGAAATCCACTCGCCACAGTACAAATACACACTTAACGGGCAAAGAAGATAAAGCAGCATCGCCCAAGGGTTTTTACACACACACACACACACACATACACACACACACACAGTCCAAAACATTCAGTATAATTGGGAAAGGATTCAGCCTCCACTTGGCACAGATACACACACACTTTTTTCTAGTCCAATTCAAAAAGCAAGTGAGAAATGTCTGTACAGTCCTCACACTTCAATCTCAAACACAGCTCAAGGCTTCGTTTGCATACACACACACACACACACACACAATCCTCTTCCTTATATGCAGTTGTTAGTGCATGCAAAAGATTTAAACAAACAAGTACCAACTGTTACTGCTGTTATACAAACGACCTCCACCTCAATGTATCTACCGCACAGAGGGGCACAGGGAGAGTACGGACTGTAGAATATAGAGTGTGGAGTATAGAACACAATAGAGTATATAATAGTGTATAGAGTACAGAATCTAGAGTATAGAATAAAGAGTGATGTAGCATACAGTGTAGAGAGATTATAAAATAGAGAGTATAGAATATAAAGTATCAAATATATACACTACACTCTGAACTCTATATTCTAGAATATAGATTATAAAGTAAAGAATATACAGTACAGAGTTCAGGGTATGGAATATAGAGTACATAAATATGTTGTACAGAGTATATTCTATAGAGTATAGCATGTAGAGTACAAAGTATAGAATATAGAATAGAGAGTATAAAGTAGAATATAGAGTACAACTAAATATAGTGTATTGGAATAGAGTATTGAGTATAGAGTATAAAATATAGAGTGCAAAGTATAGATTATAGAGTGTATAGTGTAGAGTATAGATTGGAGATTATAGAGTGTATAGTGTAGAGTATAGATTGGAGATTATAGAGTGTATAGTGTAGAGTATAGATTGGAGATTATAGAGTGTATAGTGTAGAGTATAGATTGGAGATTATAGAGTGTATAGTGTAGAGTATAGATTGGAGATTATAGAGTGTATGGTGTAGAGTATAGATTAGAGATTATAGAGTGTATGGTGTAGAGTATAGATTAGAGATTATAGAGTGTATGGTGTAGAGTATAGATTAGAGATTATAGAGTGTATGGTGTAGAGTATAGATTAGAGATTATAGAGTGTATGGTGTAGAGTATAGATTAGAGATTATAGAGTGTATGGTGTAGAGTATAGATTAGAGATTATAGAGTGTATGGTGTAGAGTATAGATTAGAGATTATAGAGTGTATGGTGTAGAGTATAGATTAGAGATTATAGAGTGTATGGTGTAGAGTATAGATTAGAGATTATAGAGTGTATGGTGTAGAGTATAGATTAGAGATTATAGAGTGTATAGTGTAGAGTATAGATTAGAGATTATAGAGTGTATAGTGTAGAGTATAGATTAGAGATTATAGAGTGTATAGTGTAG